>NW_019214124.1:0-20090 GCF_002532875.2 Varroa jacobsoni
CTCTCTAGAGAATCTTGCTAGAAAAACGCCGAGCGAATGGGACGTGAGCAACCTGTTTATGTTACTGTCTGTAAATGTTTCATCGGTATATGATTTATGATGCAGCAAGAGTGACAGGGACGATTTTCCATTGGGATACTACTGGGTTGTTATGAAAGTAATAGTTGTTCTTGATTTTATATCTCTTCTCTGTTGCTTACGGTCAAGTGTTATATATGAAGCTCTTCCTGTGCTTTGCGAGACAACCATCGCGTATTGCAAAATTTACAAGAAGCATTTGACTTCGAAGATCTCCTTGTGTTATGAAAGAAGAGTGAATCTGCAACATCAGTTTTCAGATTTTGCTTCGTATTTACAATGGGTTTTTAATTAATAACACCCAAAATTAATTGTTCGACTAGATTAGGAAATCGGTGCTTAGAAGGCGCACAGCTACAAACATAGGTTTCTTTAAATGATATTGACTTCATCATATCCAGGGACTTATATCGAGTGAACCTTATATAATACCAACTCCTGAACCCACTGTCCGAAAAATAAAAAAAAATAAAAGGAAAATAAATATGCAATACACACGCGGAACGAGCGCTGGTTACATCAAAAAAGGAAAAAATACATGGCATCTGCGGCGGCTGCAATTGCATCCGCTTGAATCCACTACGCTGCAGAAAAATACTGTGAGATATTCTGCATTATTAATCCGCAACTAATTTTTTAATAGTAAACGTAATATTGTTAGGTGTAAACTCCTTGAAGCATAACTACAAACACTTCGAGCTGAATGAAATTTTCAGCTTATAGCAAAGTAAAAGTCCCGAAAATGCGAAGGCTAAAACTAGCCAAAAAAGTCTAAAAAGGGTCTATTTAGACTAAATAATTAGCAAATATTCTACTGCTGAACGGTCATCCTGCAAAAAAGAAAAATACAAATGTATGAAAAATTGCTTTGTGAAGTATTTTAATACATTTTCGAACTTTTTAAATCTTAAACTTGAGGAGCTTCGTCTCATAGAAGTTTTTTTTCGGACTTTTTAGAAGCGCATGAGAACCGCTAATAACGTAGACCACTTCGGACAAAAGAGGAAGTTTTCAATCTTGATGTGGGTTCGTCCCGCGTGAAGACATTGCATAATAGCTAATCTTTACTCAAATGGAGACAACAGAGCACTGTTTTTCGCCATGATGTATCTGTGGTCTTGTTTTAGAAGCAACTGGTTTTCTCCCGGTGCTAAATATAGCGGACGTACCAAAACAAGGAGTTTGAAGTAGCTTAATCAAGTTTGAATGCCTTATCATATATATATATCGGGTTTTTGAAAAATAATTTACTGTTTATGAGCCAAAGTGGACGCGAATATATTTTAGACGATATTAAATATGCACCATTTTTGTCGAGTGCCTCCTGCCATTTTTCTGATGACGCGGTACTCGTAGAATTTTTGTGGCTTTTGGACTAGAAATTGCGATAAGTTAGTTTTTACATTCCTTTATTGAGACCTTATTACATTCGGCAATGGCCAAAACAGACAACAGCCTGTTGATCCGGCCTATATGGCGAATGCATTGAAATTTCCCACTTAAATTATTCGAAATTTTGCCGGGTAACTAAAGATGTATGCGGCCTGGTATAGCCATAGTGGAGGACGACACCTTTTCTACTTGATGGCTGTGATCGATGTGTTCCAATAACTTTTTGTAATCTTGTTAGTTATTGACAGTAATGGCGCCAATCAATCATTAAAATAGCAAAATCAGTTTTGCCAGACGGGAACAGCAACTTATACTGTATAATCAATTTCCAGTCCCGCCAAACACATCGTATTGCCTTCTTCGGCATCAGTCTGGGCTTAACCACAAACTGCGAAATACATAACTTTACCTTTTATTCCGCGTTAAGTTCCCGTGATCAACCGCTGTAGAAATATTTAATTTCGTTCCTTTTTCGGTGCGTTTTGCCATTGGTAATACGATCGAATAATTTTTTCGGTGCAATGGATGTTTTTTTGCAACTAACTTACTTCAAATGGTTTGTTAAAAAACTCTTCGTGGTTCCTGAACGTGTCAATTTTAGTCAATTCTCGCGGACGCTACAGAACCACCTTTAAGCCAATTCTCTAGACGATGCGTACTGATCATGAGCCTTTCTATGGATTTGGACAGTAAACTAAAAAATATCTAATTAGAATAACGCTCAATGATTTTCTACAGTGTATATTACTTAAATAATGTTAGTGTCCGTGGGGCCTTCGGGGGTCCGACAGGGAATGTCGGACAGGAATGGATCTGAGTCTATAAGTTATATGCAAGAAGCAAAAAAAAAAAGAGTTGCTATAAAAACTTTGTATTACATATATATTGTTTTTTACATATATACGTCTCATTCATCGCTGCATGACCTAATTCGCTTAATACAAGTTATCAAACCCGCCAAATAGTCAACATAAGTATTAACTTCTCTCGTCCTACACAGATATTTGTATGTAGCATATGAATATATAGCAATTACCCTTAGATACAAGCGATCCGAATCGGCTGGTGACATTGTCATGTAAGTCTGGACAACGAAAAAAAATATTGTTGCAGATCTCTAAAACTAACGGGATTCAGCGAAGAAGAATATGATAATGATGATTGTTAGTTCGTTGCGGTGACCCTATGCTGCTGTTACTAATCAAACGTTATCTAAGTTGGTAATAATACTTATAGCAGCATAATTTTTGTAAACACGCGCCAACTGCCGGCGCTGTTTCCACCCGTTTTAGCCGTCGCTCGTCGTCTTACCGTTTTCCTGTGCGATTATATTTCCGAAGCCGTCAGATTAGCTACCAGTGGTAATCCCTGGATGTCCCTAGCCAGCAACGCCCACGAGCCGAAGGCGAAAATTATAGAGAATAGGCGCGACTTGTTGAAGATGAGCGGCTTAATCTGAACTGTCCACTTTGTCCTCTAGTTAGTATATTTTTGATCGTTCTATTTCCACATGTACCTATCTAAATACATTTAAATATTCCCATATACATGTTTAGATTTAACCTTGTGCGGCTGTTTAAGTTTTGCTCCCTTATGATGCGAGCATTGCGCCACTAAGTTTTTCCAGTGCAGTATTTTTGTGGTTGGCGGGTTCCACAATCCGTAGATCATTTACGGATACTGTTGCTATCGAAAGGCATGGCCCGGTAGGAAGTACATTACAGTGGCTGAATCTGTTCTAATTGTTGTAGACAACATCTTTGTATATAACTAATCAATGCAATTTGCCGTATACAGTTGTCGTTTTCTAAAGAGATTACCGTTCTTTTGGATTCGCACCCTTAGCGGACAGTGTAACGAGGGCAATCAACGTACTGAAATCAACTGATCGTTACGATGACTGATTCAAAACAAATTGACTGACGTTTTTACAATGATATTCTATGTTTTTTCTTTTTTTTTTTTTTTTTAATTTAGCTATCCCTTTTATGTAAACAAGTACTCGGGATCACCCCTTCGGTATAGCATGAAACGCTTGTTCCCACTAGGGGTCCAATGGGGGGTGGGTCCTGGCGGACTCGTCTGGGATTTCTCTAACAGACCTATGAAACGGCATGGCGACCATACGAACAGCATTTTTACATCTTTTCGCCCATTGTATCATAGGCCCTCGTACTTATGATGCTTTGTCGAAAAAGTTTCACCAACGCTAAAATGGAACGAGTATTAACCGCATACTTGCTCATGCTTACCATGGTGACGCATTACCCAGCCCCCTGATGTGATAGGTCATTTTCAAATTAGAGCGGAAAGATTGAGTGCACCCGCGAGCCTGAAGCAAATGTACAACTGGCCTAATACAGGTGTGGATCACTAGAGTTTTAGCGAAATAAAGAAGTTACTAACTAGAAAATAAAAATTAATGGTGCGTATTCGAAAGAGCTACGGTTATCAGGAAAGCTTAGATTTCATGCTCAACATGTGTTCATTTTTGTCTCAATTTATACATGCACACACGTGCCGTACAAGCCATGGTGAACTCACGTACCGGTTATTCAACTTTATTAAATAAGTCCCTATATGCAAATGTTGACCGTTCAGTCGAAACTATATGTGTGTATGTATATGTATATATATATATATATATATATATATATATATAGATATATATATATATATATAACTAAACTGAAGTATATCTTACAAACGGATATAACGTTAAATAAGGCAATGGTTTTTTTAGACACTACAAGACGGCTCTCCAGCCGTCTTTATTTAGATTTATTGTCGACATCGTCGCGACACGAGTGCATTGACACCACAAACGTGTTTATATCCTGTACTTACTTCAGTGCCGCATGGCTGTTATCTGAAGGGTCGCTGCTTCCAGACATCGGTTGAGAAGGATGGCTTTCGGCAGCTGCGTCGACAGACAATTGAGGTCCTATACGCGCCAACATCGGCGCCTGGAAACGTGGCCACGAATGGCGTCCCCCTGTGATCTTTCGATGTCGGATAAAATACGTTTTTCTTTCCTTTTTGTCTTTCTCTCCCTGACCAATTAAAAATGAACAAAAACTGCTTTTAATGTTATAGGGATATCACCCATCATTGTTATTTTACAAGGTATCTGCACAACACCTGTAATATAGTAATATTATCAATATTTTTATACTCACGGTATTAAGGGCTAAAAAGTATCACATAAACACACAGGAGACTTATTTTCAGATGATTTCAGGAGTTGTTTAAGCCGGTCCATGTAATTGGCTATGTAAATCTCAGGAGCTCAAGCCTTCGAGTGCTCTTCATAGGTACTATATTTCAGCCTAGGCCAATTTTGAATTAAATCTAAATGAATTATTCGGTCGCATAATAATATGGGTTTTTCTTGTGAAAGAACACGTTGAGGCTTACGAACATATTCTAAGGTTAAAAAAGAAAAAATATGATCATGACGGTACGACGATTCCTCCAGGGTACAATTTAGGAAGATAGTTGCCGGTAACAATGATCGCAGCAATTTGAGCGATTGCGTGGTCCTCATGCAAGATGCTTGCAGTATCTCTAAAGGGACATTTGAAGTCGGTACAGGATCTCCGATAAGCTCTTCACGGCTCACCAGATAGAGCGTACGAAGAGGCAGCACATAGTAGATTTCTGATCTGGCTAGCGGAAACAAATCCGCTGCTTCTGAGAAGAAAAGTTACGGCCAGCGTATTTACAGCTTTGTTAGACAGCGAGCGCTGAGTTACCAAGTCGTTTTTAGGAGAAGGGAACTGACCTGAGGTAGTCTTGTAATCAGCTTAGACACAATCAAACTAGTCGAATTATTTTTCATATAGAAAATCATATGAAAATGTCTCTATTTTTTCAAATAAGATCTGCAGTTAATGCATATAAACTTCTAATGTGTCGCAGACTGAGCCAAGGGTTTACTTGAGACCATCCCAAAAAGGCTCCCGCAATATTTATGAGAGCTAAAGCTTCAATGTATTTATTTAAAAGTACTCTTTACATTTATTACAGTAGCGTAACATAATAAAGCTTACCTCAGATCTCTGTGCATAGATGCATGCACGTGCACTGTTTGTCTGTCTATCTCTTTCTATATAGCATCATAATACGAAACATCATTTACAAACTCATTAGGAATGAGTCGTGCAAGATTCCTTACTTAGAATATACAGTAAGAGTAATATAAATAATTAATTGCATCCGCAAATTAGGGATGATAAGGACACAATTTATAGATAATAGCTGTCTTGGAGAATTACAGATTGCGTTTCTGTGGCGTAGAGGATTTAACGTATTTTCTTTACGAGTAAGCTGATGCGCGGCTTTCAAACGGAAGGCATGACACGTTAGGTCATGCTGCTCCAACGTTGCATTCCTTTTGCATTATATAAGAATATTTTTCTAGCTAACCTGCTCCTTCGAGAATCAGATTTAGATACGGATACATAGAAATAAGACATCGTTCCTATGAATCGACAAAATGCTTAGGGACGGCTGGATCTATCACATGCAAACAAGAATTTGTATTGTAGACGTAAATGCTATTTACCAGAACGATATTCAATTGATATTTCGGTGTGAATAAGTTACAGGTCAACTTAGCATTTACTAACTCGAAGCTGACTTATAGTACAAGAATATTAGGAACAGCATGTATTCATCCGAAGGGGCAGAGTGCAGTGTAAAATAGAAAACACTTCGTGTTGGTACTCTCTAAGTTATACTTGAAAAGGAAGGCCATTTGTTGAGGACCTCATTATGAACCGTAGAAGGCCAGATAGGAATTAGATATGGCCGTTGATCAAAACCAAAGAATACGTTACCAAATATGGTTGTAAAAAACTGCTATTTATTCTACTTCACTAGGACAGAATCATCATAAGCATAGCGCAGAGATATTTGAATGCCACTAGTTGATTTCACCTGGGCACATGTCGGCCTCTATTTGTTGTCATGTTCCTGATGATGGCCGTGCAGTTAATGACAACAAGAAAAAAGCTCGGCGCGAGCAAAACTTAGTTTTACTTTGAAAGAATACTTTTTATTTATTTGGTCCTTTGATGTGTTTTCTAGCCATTTTCTGTAATATTATTGTTATAAGTAAAAATGCTTTATATGTAACGATATTTACGATGACTATACTTAGACTCTCAGCGCAGCACATAGGGCCGAAGCATATAAGCATAGGGCATATTCTAAAAAATTAAGAGTAGGCGTAGCACATAACTATGTTTTGGTATAATCTAAGGTAAGCCAACTCTATTAGTGAATTAATACAAACATTCGCATATGACCCTTGGGGCAGAATAATCTTCAACAATCATAGCTAAAAAAAAATCGAGTTGAATAAACGTGGCTTTGCAAAACTCACATTTTGTGGTACTTCATCAAAGTGGTACTGATCCAGAAGAAGTTCATGCGTGACCTCCGATACGTGTACTTTACCAGGACGTCCTGTGCTTTCCATGCGATTAGCATATTTAACGTCGTTTGACCATACATCAAACTTGAACCGTTTCGTTCCCACGATACCGCAAAGCACGGTGCCAGTATGTATACCAACTCGCATATTTACTGACTCCCCACTATCTTCGTCAAATTCTCTAATTGCTGAAACCATATACGTTGAAAAACAGATTAGGTCTTATACTATTCATTCTAAATCAAAGTACTTCCTCTACGGCAGTATTAACAACGAGAATTATATGAACCTTTTCTATCCAAGCAGGTAAAAATAAGCTAGACCCAAATGAACGGTCCTCTTGATTCAGCTGGATTATACTATTGGTCAGTGAGTGAAAGCAAACGATGTGAAAGATTTGAAAACCCCTCTGACGTCGGGTATCTCTAGGTTTTGATAAAGGCTCCAAATTGCGGACAACTCGATAGAAGCATAGACCTACTATTCTGACTCATAAGGCTAGTTTTGCTTTTTAATAATGGCGAAACAACCTTCAAGGTACCCAAGCGAAAAAGAAGATAAAGTGGATTATCGAATTATTAAATATCGTTACACATTTCTTTTGTTTTCATATTCGACAGGGAATCGCACACGAACTCGACAAACATGTACCTGTAATCATGGCAAGGCCCATTTCGACGCAGCATTTTGCGTGGTCAGGCCGTGGTTCTGGGCATCCGGACACACAATAGTAACAATCACCCAGAGTGGAGATCTTTTCACACCCATTTTTCTGACACAAAAAGTCGAATCTCCCGAACAGGTCGTTTAGAAGTCCAACAAGTTGATGCGCTGTTTTGTTACTTGACATACTCGTGAATCCGACAATATCGGCGAACAAGATTGATACATTCTGCATTCGATGCATATTGAATGGCCGGAACGTCAGTTGATTAGATGAACGAGGTTGCTGGAACCGTGGATACGCAGGTTTAGATATTTTTGGACCTGTGGTAATGCGTTACTACAAACACAGTGAACTTCTCGTCCTATTAGTTCCTGCAGTAGCAAAGCTGCTCTCTATTTAAGCTAGGTCATTGTCGAATGAAGGAATACACCAATTAAGACCTTCTAAAATCTAAAAAAAGGGGGGAACAGACAATAGATCAGGTACCAACAGCACTGATAAAAAAAATGCTTGGTGGCGCATGCGGTCGGCTTCTTTATTTACTCATAATTTTTCGTAAAAAAACCTGTTACAAACGTTTTTCCTCTTAAAAAAAATATAGTTTCCTAATTCTCTAGATTGAATTACAATAAGAAGCATATTTTCATTGAGCTGTTGACTCGTACGATAATAATGATACTTGTGTGTCCATGACTATAAATATTTGCAGTTTTCATTAACGATTTTTGTCCTTAATTCGTTTCTATTAATAATATAACGTTGTTCACCGGCAGCTGATGTAGGGGCCTATCGGCCGCTTGGATCGGATGCATAGGCACACTATTTGCAGTGTTTTGCTGCTCGTCACCGTCCTCAGCTGTGTTTTTCATAAGCCACTGAGCTACCGATGGAGGCATAACAGAATGAATCATTTTTTCCTTCAGATGCTTCTCTAACTCAAGTTCGCGTCGTACCAATAGCGATTGACCCACTTTGTAGAATGTGTTGCGCATGGAAGTCTCGGCTAATAGACGAATTTTGATACCAAGAATATGGATAGATAGCTGCAACAAAATCCTGTATATACATAACGATTTAAATAAGGCATTATTGTTATTATATATATATATATATATAAAACTTGTTCGCTACCACAAACACCCGCACACATTTGATGTAAAAGCTAATTGGGAACATTGACTAATTTGTATAGGAATGATAGACCTTAAAACACCAACCTGACTGCGAGGATTGTCCAAGTATTAACGTGGTTCAGGACGAACCAGGACATAATTTCGAAAGCTGTCGAGTACAATACACCGAAGATGCATATCATGTACAGTGGTAGTGGTCCCACAAGAGTGTAGGAAAGTACCAGAACAGACAGACAGATCGAAAACGATCCTGTTGTAAGAGAAGGACCAGGTAGAAGAGAAACAAGTTAGGTAGGCTTGATATGTCAAGCCATTCTACTTGAAATCAACCGCAGACGCTAGCTAGAGCGCAACGCGTGCTACACTGGCAAAGACTGATATCTTTGCAACGATATCGTTAAAACTTGATAATGACCAAATACAAATCTTATGATAATATTTCTCGTTTTCCGCGTACTTTAATATCATGGCTACTAACTTTAAAGTGTCATTATATCGGCGTAAAATACTCTATAACGTCATATTATCATCATTGTATATCATGACGGTGTATATATATATACACCATCAATATACAGGAATATATCACAGTAAACTTTTTTTCTCAACAAAATGCGGGTAAAATTGTGTACGCTCAGTCAGGCTCGACGAACCAATGGGCCGATGGGCGTGGGGCGCGTTTCCAAAAGATGAACTTTATTCTGCTAAGTTGAATATGCTATGAGAATGCAATCGTATTTAGGTTAAGAAGAACAGCCGGCAAAGGTATTTAGAAAAAAAAAAACCCACTAAAAAACGATCGAGCATATAGTATAGAAAAAAATTTTAGATGGCTAAGACAATTCAACAAAGGCCTTTTTAATACAGAACTAAATTACGATGAACCTTAAGTTAAGGTGTTGATAGCTTACCAACTGCTACGGAATGGTTTTCTTCAACTTCCATTGGACTTGGCGGTAGAGCAAATGGTGCCAATGAAAAGCCTGCCACTAACCACAGAGTGCTCATAGCCAAAATGGACGCGTTCCTTCGATAAATCGCATTCCGAAAAAGCGTCAACATCAGAAAACTAAAAGACAGCAAGGCGAGTACCAAACAGGCAGCGCTCACCTGAAAGAAAGCCACGAGTATATAGGCTCATAATTACGGACTACCATGATTCTGGATAATATTAACATCGTGTCAGCTTATTCGTCTGCCTATTTTTGCAGAGAAAAAAAGCCTAATTATTCAAATATTATACAGAATAGATCAAACATATCCCTTACCAGTTTTTTTAACGTTTGTTAAGGTCTCGAGTTCACAGAATACTACTCACATTACCGAACACTTTCTGGCACTCCTACCGGAGACGCTGGCTGGGTCTGACCAAGATCTGACATTAATGGTTGCTCTGAGTTTCGAAACTATGATATTCTACCCATAACATTTCGGGGTTTCATACAGCACTTTTCATCTGTACCGGGTAATGTATCTATTGGAAGCACCAGACTGTGGAGGACGCTTACACAAGGCTTCAGCTCGGCCATAGCCCCCACCGTCATAAAAAGGGTATAACGATCTCTTAAGCGACCTCCAGAGCTGTATTTATGAGAATAGATGTTCAATAGGGATAGACAGCAGAGGACAGATGTCATGTCGCATGGACAATTCGCTGTGAAGAAATTTGTTCAAGCCACCATAATGCGAAACATAAAAATTATCTACGATTTTAATTTTTAAGTAAAGGACGTTTGAATAAAATCAAACGTCTACCTGTCGGTGCAAAAGATAGTTTGACCTGACATGAATTAAACATGTTTGTAAAATCAGACGCGTACACCCCGTTCTACTAACGATATAGCACTACAGCCCTTATCAGAACAGCCGTGTAGAAAATGAGTGCTCGAAAGTGCAAAGGAGATATCTTAAACAGAATTAAGGTTTTAATTTTCTGGCTACCGGAGTGATTTTGCTTAAGGCAACTACTTTTCACCGGAAAATAATCATCATTACATAGGCATCAGTCGTCTCTTTCAAAAAAACCGGGTACACCCGTCGTCAACGCAAATATTATTAAGAGAAAAGGTCATTTTATCGTAGCGATATTCCCCGCTCAGTCATACACAGAAAAGCACGCCTACGTAATACCAGAAGTCTCGAAATGACAGAAGCAAGAATAAATGTGAACAAAGTACGTCCTTACTGTTAGCGTCCTATCGAAAATCAGGCCCACTATTATGCAAACTACCTAAAGGGTAATTTACCTGTTAATGGTTTGCGTACTAAGAGAAAATTACTCCAAGGACGCAACATGCAGTTAATATGATGCTCTATAAGAGCTGTTCGTCGAATAACATGCTTCATAATAACAACCTTAATAATAATAATATGCTTTGATTCGTTTTTATCTTTACGTGATAAATGTAAAGCTGCGAAAACAACGGGACAATCAGTCCGTGTTTTCAGAGCTGAGCAGGCTCACAAGCGGAAAAAGCAATAGTTCTTTTTATCATACCATTTCCACTATGTATACGTGTACCTATAGCATATGTATGTACTCTACATCCTACATATAGATAAGCTCAAATCTGCATAAAATCAATTGTTTCTACGATATTGATTCAAGAACAAGTAGTCAGAAGAACTATAGTACAAATATACTATTTGGTAACACAGTTATTTGCTGCGTTTTGCTTTTCCACGTGTTACATTGATAACCTTTTGATGGCCATATTGGAGATTGAGAAAAATTGTTCTGGTTTCTGGTCTTTAGCTATCATCGGAACCCTTATCTATCCTATTGAATATCATTGGTAAATAAAAAAAAATTCATTTTAATTCTTAATAATAAAGACATACGATATAATATACTGAAGTAAAGAAAGTCTGCGAGATTCACTGCACATATCATCTGAATCATCACAAATAGCTTTTTTCTCTTCTGAAAAATCAACGTTCTTTTGTTGAATTCTAGCAGCAGTTTAATGTAATATATATTCACCGTTAGCTTCCTCAATCCTGTTTATTTATTCCTTTTCGCCGTAAGTTTCATATTAAGGAACTCACTCTTCCAGGCCCTTGTCAATCTGTGCAAGCGAGATCCGGCGAATATATGCTTTTCTTTTTTTTTTTATTTAACCACATCTATTGTACAGTAGGTGATGGTCTTGCAGGGCGGCTTTCAATTTTCTGTCTATATACGGCATGACGTTGTCGCGAGGAAGGACGATTGTGTCTTGATCCCTGTTGACTATTTACACTTTCTCAAGCATCTGTCAGTGTATACGATCCTCCCAATTGCATCAAATACAAATCATGCTCTGTGTCAAATGGAGGCCTTGTCCAATTTCGGGAATAGGCGAGTCTTGGAGCTTAAACGTACAGTTACCTAATCTCTTCTGTAGTTCACATTGAAATGGAGATACCGTTGTTTGTCGTTGGCGACAGATATGTGTAGAAGTGTGTCACTGCGCTGCGTGTTGGCCGGTTCCGCGGGAAAGATTGAGACTTAAGGAAAAGCTGTGTTTCCGTTCGCGCTTTCCTCAGTCTATAGCGCACATAGGGCTTCTAATTCCTGACACCTTCACGATGTCTGATAATAAGCGCTCCTAAATTATCTGCTCGGCCAATTGGCGGATTTCTTACAAACCTTACTTCGGGTTTAAGAATCCATCTTTGAATACGCCAAATCCCGTCGAGAAACTCCTTCAGTTAATAAATACATGCTATAGATATCTCGTGCGGCTTGGGTAACTGTTTTACTTTGTTGAAAACGGGATGGTGGTTGAAAATTCACTCAAAATATCGGCGCTTACCTGCGGCCACGTGTCTCGACCAACCGTACATGCTGACAGGGCATACACGAGCGCACTGAGAATGACATAGAGGAGTGCATATCGGAAATGCTGTTCGGTCTGCGTGAATGAGCTCTGGCGAAATTGTTCCTCGAGCACTTTCGAATCGAAGCGTGGGTTCCACCTGTAGTTCACATGAGGCGGAAAAAATCGTTGTTACAGGCAAAATCTTTTCAAAGTAGGACAATAGGAATAATAGTTGATTCCAATTGCGGTAGACCTGAGACGATCCCGCATTGGTTCATGTAGCTGTTTGAAAGGTTTAAATTTACCTACAAAATATGTTGGCTTTCTTCTATGCAAATAAGGCCTGTTTGCTTCATAGAGCTTTTGCTCTATTCATTGACTTAACTTGAGAGGTAAAGTTGGGAGACACTTGAAAATAGTAGAAGCGCCATTGATTTGAGATGCCCATAAACATAAACGCAATATTGCAGATGGCGTGCAATGGGAACGGGTATAAAATTGTTTCAAAGTTTATTACGTGATGCATTTCGCTTGATTCAAGAGGGTAGCACGAACAGCGTGACAGGCTTTCGAGAGTGCATTGCAGAATCAAAGGATATTCCAAAAGCATTACTGCGAAGAAAAGTTGTTTCTAATCTAACTAACATGATGTGTAGCTACTATTAAGCTATGAAAACTATGTGCATATAGTACGACTGTGGAAACAGCTGGGATCATACAGCCTTTCATCAGGTTTTTCATCTACTGCCGATGTATACAAAGCCCTAACACGGCTTGCAGCATTAAAATTGGAATACATTGGTTAATACGAGTGTAGTTTACCGATGCATAGGCTTCGGAAAGAGGGGCACGCGATGCCCTCGTATTTCCTGAAGCTCCTTTACAAAGATCCATCCTGCCGAGATCCCTAGGGCCCATCCTACGTAAGGATAGATTTTTTTAATATAGGTAGAATATATGCGCAGCTGAGGATAAATGATTATTTGAAGAGAGTAAACTAAGGCACGACCTGCAACAATGGCTAACCCGGCGTAGAGGTGGCGACGGCTGTAAGGTTAGTAAACCGAATTGAACAGTAATTGCAGACCTCGATGAGCTGCCCTGTAGCAGATAAAGAATTTAATAGGTAGTGGTATCGGTGGAAATAAATCCGGAGCTGGATCTTATAGTCGGTCGTACGTAGGAAGTATCGTTTGAATGCTTTCTAGGAATTAAAATAGGTAGTTTCAGCGCAAGTATGGTGCCAATTTTCAAGGAGTTCTCTTTGTTGAACACTTTTGCGGCATACGCCCAAAACCCTTGTTGAATAAAGACTACGAAATAGAATTACATATAAATTCTGACACGGCAATCCTCGATTGGAGGACGCACTATGATTACAGAAAGCAGAACAATTCATTTATCTTAATATCGTATTACGAATTAGAGAAGAACTGTCTTAAGCAATACCCCATTGGCCCGAGTTGGTATGTGGGCAGCAGCTATTGACAGAAAGTACGTCCGACAATACTCCGACGTACGAGACCGACAATACATGTAGGGCTTCAAGCATCTGTAAAGCACATAGACGCGATTCAGTTGCTTTGTTGTGTCACTGGCGCCATACGTTGACAGAGAAGCAATCCACAATTTGTGTGGAGGGAAGACTTTCAATAGAGATAGGCGCGCTTGAAAAAGTAACATATTAAGCTCCTCTTTTCCTTGCGACCCATTGCGAATCTGGCGAGTTGGAGATAGTCTAGCAGTCTCCGATCACGCGCGTTGAGAGAAGTATTAGAAGCAGAGGCAGGTAAGCTCACGCCTATGGCGGACAATAATTGTTTATTTTGATAAGGGTTCCTGTTGAACTCCGTTACTTGCATTGGATAACGTTTTTTTACACAGATAGGTTGCGTAATAGTCTGAAATGTATGTTATAACACCGGAGTATCATATCGCATTGCTGAAGAAGTATCGACCCTTTATAAGCCAAAATTGAAGAAAATATTTTCTGTTTTCAAATCATATATATATGAACTAAATATACACCATTTATGTCAAGGACCCTCTGCCATTTTCTGGCAAGACGATAGTCCCATCACCGTAAAACTTCTATGTGGTTTCTGGGCGAAAAACTTCTGGATGAATTCTTATCCCGTTTTTATTTGAACTGGGTCAGCACCATAAACTGATTTCTTTTGAAAGCTTTAATAGGTGATAATAATCTGAAGGTGTAAGGCCCGGGCTCGCTGGCGAATGCCAGCGTTCTATAGAATTTCTTTAGTTTTTTCCGGTTAACTAACGATGTGTTAGATAGTTTTGGTTGACCTGTTTAACGGCTTGTTGCCATTTTGTTAGCTGTTGACAGCACAGGTCTGAATCGATAGTGAACAACTCATGACGGCTCCTGTCCAATCCCATTAAATACACAGAACTATTTTCTTCAATATTTGCATATCATTTACCTATGTAATTTGCTTTTTATCACTTGTGATCGACAGCTCTAGGGATGACGGTCTGTTGCGTTTCTGTAGAGTTTGGCGTATGGAAATAAGACCCAATGAATGCCTCTGCATAAATTGATGTGGCACTCAGACATTGAGCTTGTCTTGTAGCTAGCTTCCTTCAAAACTCTTTGGAGGTAGATGTTTAGTTCCTTCGCAATATCAGCCTTACCCAATTTTTTGTACAACCCATCGATCAGGACAAGAAGCATTTTTCACATCGAAACTTCCAGAATGAAAGCGACAGGGTCATTTTTGAGTTGTTTCTTCCAGCGCATTGAAATGGCAAACATCACACCGTTTTTACGGGCCTGCTGAAAAATTGTGCCTTAAAATTGTTAAGTATAATGATTTATTTCGGAGAGTTTTCATACGTGTGTAGGAAGTTCTATCTCATATGTAAATAACGAATAAAGGCACTTTAATAATTTTTGCATATCTACTATCCTCAAATCGCAGCTTTGAATCGTGGCTGCTCTAAAAAGCATCAAGGTTTTATATTGCCTTTATATTTTTTTAATAAGGATTTTATTTAATAAGCGGTTCCGCGAAAAATTTGAAAACTCTAATTCACAGCATATTTTTGGAGTTGGCAATGCGGGCGACAGCCTGATTTTGCTTATTTCTTTACAAAGTTAAACCTTTACATTGGGGCAAGGGTGAAAGTTGTAAGGATAAATGTAGGCTTCCTTACCAGGAAGCCTTCGCGGCTCGGTCGAAAAGTTGTAGTGCCGATAGCCTTCGAGGGTAAAGTGACGCGGTCCGTTGCAGCAGAGAATGCTGCAGTTGAGCCGATGTCAAAGAAATGCGCTCTCCCTCTGACCATACGGAACGCCGGGTTCCTCCCGTCGTTCTCATCTGGAATGGGTAAATTAGATAAACAAGTTAATTATAACAAGTCTATCTGCACTTCGTTCTTTTATCAGTTACTTAGTTATGACAAGTGCAGTATAAGTTCTAATAGGTTCTTCAATGGTAATCGACAATCAGCCGCCGTTAGATACAAAAAGACAGACTACTTCAAAATACGTAAAGCATATTTGTATCTCTTTCTATCTTTTTAGCGCTATTACTAGAGATCGCTCGCTTTATCTTTATCTGGGAATTGCTTAAGTAGCCGTTGATGTATATTCGAACGAAAAATGCATCGGGACGAACAAATCAACATGACAAATTCTACCCTTCTCCGCATTTGTGTCGATCGAATAACACGACGTTTGTGACATCAAAAGCTTGTTTTAGGATCTTTAATGCGGCCCTACATTTCATAGTATATATATCCTTCGTAGGAGAGCAAACGGTTCCGTCCGATTGTTCCAATTGTATCGTAACTCTCCCGCAAAGAAGCTGTTTCTTGACCGATCTGCTCTTACCATAGATAGATACGATTTTATTCATTATTCCAATCTTGTTAATTCTAAGCGGACTGAACACTGTCGAGATCGGACACTCCGTTGAATTTTGAGTCCTAAATACGGTCGTGACTCAATTTGTTTCCCTATAAAATCGTGTAAGTGGCTTGAAATAGGGTGTAGGAATGGGGCTTGGCTCATTTGTGACCTTTTAAAGAGAAATGATTATGAAATTAAGGTCATGTTACGGATATGGAGCGCTGCATAGTGTTGAGATGACCCTGCGAGCTCCTTAGCTCCCAAGGTCAGCTCTCGCATTAAGGCACAAATACATGTTGGCGCGCGCGCAAATTTCTCTATTAGGGGTAGCGTAGAGCATTCATACTTCGGCTTTTACTTACTGCTGCTTACGACTATTCGTATGCTCTATGGAAGCACAGGCAATGAAAGCTGCTACCACCTACATGCGGCCACCTGTGTTTCCAAATGAATACCACCATAACACGACGACGACGATGATAAATTCACTCTATTCGCTCGAGCGGAAAATAGAATGGCAGGTGTAGCCTACAGAGAAGGGAACGACGAACTAGCTATATTGACCTTTTATAAACTGAGCTGAAGTTTAGAGATGCATACATACAAAGACGTCCGCAGGGGGAATTTTATTGCATTGGTCTGAAGGGGATGAGGCACCAAATCTCAAACGTGTTAGTCAACTTAAAAGGGACCTTCAAAGGCTTTGCGTATCATTATGAAATTTCAAATGAATTCTTATCCCTTTACGCTCGTCTTATGACGGCTGTGCGCAAATGACATAGGACACATACCGTCGCCATTTTTTCTGACGCGGTCAACGTGAAACTGCAGAGATCTTGTTGATCCGGCACAGTTTGATGCAGAGCGGTTTTGGTCCGATCCAAATCCTTGGGGGTACATAAATAAATAAGTACAGTTGCCTTAATACGATAAAAGAGGGCCAGAAAGGACGGCCTTATCGTTTTTCAAAACCGTTAAAATATTCGTCCGCCATTAAAATATCTCAATGTTTATCATAGGAGTAATAATAACAGGACCCGACGTAAGACCTCACAGACTTTGAACACCAAGTACTTATATATATATATATATATATAGAAGTAGTACACAAACGTATATATTTGCTGCATACTACTTCACATATTTTAATTCTGTTTTGATTGAATTGGTATATATCTGTAGGAACAATGCGACGCACATCTTAATGAAGAAATATCCTGAAGCATGCGTAATAGAGCATTCTAAAGATGCTGCAACTTTCCACTAGATTGACAGACCTTCGTTACCCTTTTTTTGACAATATCTCGTATTTGTGGCGACTACCTAACCGCAAGAAAATAATTCGGCGCTTATACCTTCAATAAGGCACATTGTGTAGCGATTGTTTATATGTAGGTTTTGTTGGATGTGGGCAACACGCGCAAGTTGAAAAAGTTTACCACCCCTTTATAAGCTAAATGAACTGTGAGCACAAGCTTCTTTAGCCAAGGCCGTATAAGCTCTCATCAAACTTATGCATGCATATGAAAATGAGTCTTTCTTGTAGGAAATAGCCCCCGTCTCTATCGAAAACTTCATAGAGACGTGGGGATCGTATCTACCTGTACCTGAAATTTATGTACATGCTTCTGCAACGCATACAACCAGTTTAGATGATAGGTTAGGCAAAGCGAAAGCCAACTGATTCCATCACTTGGAATCGATGCATAGAGTGTGTACCCTTGTCTCCCTCTCTCTCTCTCTCTCCCTATATATATATATATATATATATATATATATGTTAATAACAAGATACGCGACATGAAAGATGCTATGGATAAAAGTCAACTATTTTAGAATACGACATAGCATAAAGAATATTTTCACATGTAATTACTGTTTAGTAATCTAGACTCTATAGAGTGTTCACGAACCAACACAGTGACGCAACGGATTTAGCCTCGCTGTTTAAAGGCCATAGATTATCTCTGCCCACCTTAAATAATTGCCTATGGTATTGAGTGAATGTTTTGAACACAATATATTTCAGTATCCTGATATTGATCAAACATGCATTGTTTATTTTGCTCTGACTATTATTTAACCATTACGAGTTTTTCTTTGCGTACGTCACTTCACATTGTACGCAGATATTTACCTCAGTCACTCAGTCAGACAGAACTTTCCCCCAGTTTGACTCTCTCGCTGCCAGCATCACTTCAGGTTTCTTCCATTGCTGTTTTGGCATAGCATAAACAGTAAAATGTTTGGGCTACTGAAGGGCGATTAATAGGTAGATGGCTAGTTTTCGATATGAAGATTGACGAACCCTCCTCCTCTATGCCTTATGCCTGCAGCAGGTCGTATAGACACGTAAAAGCAGACAATCAGTAGTGGCCCTCGCCTGTTCTAAGCACGTTGCCTAAACCGATCATGTGCGTTAGAGATGCGTCACCGAAGCGTCGATAGATAACTTTAAAAGATGTTTCGCTGTGAACGATCATATTTATAGGACAGGGAAGGGGTGTACTCGCGTGACGGGCTGCGCAGTAGACCGCTGTGACTAAACAAATGGTAAAGAAAAGTTTAGAACAGAGTATAGTAAGTGGAAATATTTATACATCGTGTTCTAAATGTTACGCAACCAAGAATTTATGTTTATTCTTAGTTCGGTAAATGCATATCTCGCTAGGAATATTTACTCGTCAATACAAATGAAGGGAGACAATGTCGAGATATATACTTCAAAGAACATTTAAGATCTGTTTGCAATCGTATCATTTTTTTTAACAAAAGTTCAACAATCCTATAACATACGTTTTCTGGAGTACGTAGCTTATTTTTTTTTCGAACCAAAATCGTTTTCTTAATGTATATTTATACCGATAACGATAGCCAATTTCTAGATGTAACTTTTTTTTAAAGGCAGCCTGACTGAGCAACTGTGTAGAGCCGAGAGCTTGTCACAGACATTCATCCGAATTAAACAAACTTTCACGAGGTCCTCTAGGAGTATACAAAGCGGAGCTAGGCAATGTCAAGCGCAGATAGAGCTAACAACATTTCAACAAAAAAAAACGTGTTCCGTTTTTAGGTTTAAATGTACACATACATACGCTATTTGACGAGTCATGTATTTAAAAAATGGGACTATTACTCAAAAGCTGGTTTTTGAGCTATTTCTCTTTTGTTTTCCAGGAAACAACCCAACAGCGTATGTTCACAACGATTAAAATTAAATATAGAAAAACTGTTCCTTAATGATAGTGGTGGCTTTAAATAAAGAGAAAAAGATCGGAAAAATCAATGGCAGTAAGCTTTATCAGTTTCATGTTGAAATCTCAGATCGACATCCAACATTTGCTTGAACTTATGATATTCATCGTCTTTTCCTCCTGTGGAAAATATAGCGCTAAGTTTGGACATTTGGTAAAAGTACGTTTGTGATAAACTGGTTAACATCACAACTTTAGAACTCCTGTCTAGCTCTAATTTAGAGACGCTTTACCTTCCAAGTGCTGGACTCGTGTTACTACTCGAACAGACAGAGAGAACGCACGCGCGTTTAGTAATCCCGCACCATCCAAAGGTGTCAGGAAAAGTAGTCTTCAGTTCAAACAGGTACTTCTAGTGCAAATATCCGGATACCGTAGTATGACTTGATGAACCTAAAGGCAAACCCGACTCCTACCTGACCCAAGTAATTATAAAACGGTAACCTTCA